>NC_045176.1:4989640-4999640 GCF_900700415.2 Clupea harengus
AACATTTACATTAAAAGTAAAATACCTAAATACCTTAAATACCTAAAATAATAACCTAATTTACTATAATTTCCTTTCTGATTATTGCTGCCTTAAGTTTCCTTTTGAAATCACATTTATTTCTTGTTAGAGTCACATATGAGGGGAGCACATTCCAGTATGCAATGGCTCTGTACTGTCTATTATTATAACCATGTCTCTCATTTGCAGGTGATAGCTGTAAAGACAAACTAACAGGTTTCTGTGAGGAATACACATTATTTAAAAACAGAATAAGGCTACATGCCAGTCTTTCATCCACCCTCATCCATGACAGCCTGGCATGCATAGCATCCACACTACTCCTAACAGAGCAGTGAAGTGCCAGTCTTGCTGCTCTGTTCTGAGCAAGCTGAAGTTTACTGAGTTCTTGCTTTGATGCAATAGACCAGATAACAGGGCTGTAGTCCAGATTTGACAGAACTAAAGATTGTATGACTAGTCTAATTGTTGTATTAGTTAGCAGATGAGCACTCCTTCTAGTGGCATAGATACCATTAATCATTCTCACCACTGTATTATTAATCTGAGTGGACCATGACAGTGTTTCGTCAATAGTGACACCCAACAGTTTGACTTCTTTAACCTGTTCCATAGTAGCACCCTTTAAGGAGAGGCTTCATTTCTTATCTGTCCTGAGAGCATATTTAGAACCTATTACCATGCATTTAGTTTTTAAGACATTCAACTTCATCTTATTTACCATGATCCATTCAGAAACCAGCTTTAACTCTAGTTGAAGCACCTCATTAACATGTTCAATGCTCTCTGACGATACATACATATGTTGAATGTTGATCCAGAGTGACTCGATAGTCCGATATGACTGTTCAGACTGATCAAACTGGTCCCATTGCACAGACCTGTATCTGATTTAGGACCAGCATATGCATGTGGCCCAAATCAGAATTGAAAAGATCAGATTCCATGTGATTTGTGCTGTTCACACTATTATGGGATGAAAAAACAAATCTGAGTCACATCAGATTGGGGCATCGTTTGCCTGCAGTCTGAACGCAGCCTTACTAGGCTACTGCAGGTAATCCTCTGAACACAGGAGGGCGTAGTGAAACAGTTCATGTTTCTAAAAATAAGGGAGCGTTAATTCAATTGTATACCCCTGTCCTTGAAAAGTCATTGGTGATTTCACTTGTAAGTCAATTCGGAGAGGAGAGCCTTATCTTATAATCAAATAACACGGAGTGTAGATTGCTCGTATCCTTTGATGTCAGTCGGGATTTCTGGCAATAAGACTTCGATAAGCCGTCTATGGTCTAATGTAGTGGTCGTTTCATATCAGCATATCAACGTTTTACAGAGTTTAATTTTCAGCCAGAGGGCTAACGATTACTTGTAAGCTTGCAAACTCGTGTCTTAGAGATTTTCGAGTTATCTGTTATAGGCTAGCCTAGTTAATTGTTCAATTTAATTTCAGTTGAGACATTGCTTCTCTCAATCACTTGTAACCGAATTAGACATGGAACCGAATAAGTAGCTGTCTCACATTGTATCTGCTGTACACTTTAATTCTACTTTCATATATCATCAATTTTGTCACCGTGTAGTTTACCCATTCTAGGCCTACCCCTCTTTTAGTGGGTGCACTACAGGAATCTAATCTTTAACAGCCGATTTAAAGTGAGGCTGCTTTGGCTTATTGTTGGTGTCGCGTTTAGCCTTTGCTTTTCTCAATCTGTCCCACAAGCGTGCCTTTCAAAACACCTGTCTGGCTCCAGGATCGCAACAACTCCGCCTATGCCAAGGTTGTGAATAAAACCTAAAATTCTTATTGGATTGAGGACTGACTCTGTAAATGACGGCTATGTAACCACTCCCCCTACACCTGATTGGGGGTATTTACTTGTCTTTGCAGCAGAGTTGGACTGTTCAAACTGCTCTCTGCTATGGAGTGACATTCCAGTGGAATATGTATTAAGGACTACCACCTCCCTAATTTGTCATTCTATGTGAGGACCGTTACGTTTATTTGCAGTATTTTTTTTTTGTTACACTTAAATTATTTTACAAGATGCCACGCTCATTCCTTGTAAAGAAACACTTCAACTCATCTAAGAAGCCGAACTACAGTGAGCTTGAAGGTCCAACAGGTAAAAAAAAAGTGTTTTGTCTATAATAACTTGATTACTAAAATTAAAATGTCATTTAAACAATGTCAATGTATATGAAGTGGTCAAATGTTTTTTCTTTGGCTAGTATGACGACTTTTGGAAGCTCATGCTTGGATGGTTCCTTAGGACCACCCAAGCAACTGCTTAGCCCATAGAATTAGTGTCTAATTCGGTGGTTTAGCCTACTGAATTTCGCTACTTAACACTGAGATTTTTAATCGAACATTTTCTTTCCTTTTGTCTTTTCTCTTACAGTATTTATTTCACCATGCCTTTACAAAAGTCATCCATTGCCGCTCATCGCTCAACCGGAGATTCTAAGTTCGGTGGCATATAACCCTATCACAGTATGGACTACGAGCAACTTGCCACTTTCCCCGCTCCCAAGTGACATGTCGCCTGTGTCGGGATACCCATCCTCGCTCTCAGACACGTCCTCCAAGGACCACAGCGGTTCGGAGAGCCCCAGAAGCGATGACGACGATCGCATGCTCACTAAACTCACGGACCCTCACGGGGTGGAGGCTGAGAAGTTTCAGTGCAGTTTGTGTAGCAAGTCCTACTCCACTTATTCCGGGTTGATGAAGCACAAACAACTGCACTGCGACGCTCAAACGAGGAAATCTTTTAGCTGTAAATATTGCGAGAAGGAGTACGTCAGTCTTGGAGCTTTAAAGATGCACATCAGAACTCACACGCTGCCTTGTGTCTGCAAGATATGTGGCAAAGCTTTCTCCAGACCGTGGTTGCTGCAGGGGCATATTCGAACACATACTGGTGAGCAGTAATTAATGTTTTGTTTTTTTTCCAGTAAAGAGGGGATATAATTACACTAGTCAATTGCATTGACGGATATCATAGTGGCTGTTAGAAGCAAACTTTGCCAAAGGCTGCAGTTGAATTCCATTCCACAGACTATCACTCGAGTACAAGCAGTGCATGTGTATGTTGATTAACATGAATAATACAGGCCTATTCTTTAGAGATTTGTCTTGGTTTGTGAAAAGACTGCAATAGTGCAAAACAGTTGGTATCAAAGTTGTGTAATGTATGATTCATTATCTCTGGAACTGCCTTAGCATGTCATGGGCAATGTCACTTTTCTCTCAACCATGGAGGGCCTCAGTACTCTGACCCACCTGTCCTCTCTGAGTTGGCCCAGCTAGTGTAACCTCTTTCAGCTGGCCTTAGTGTAAAACATTGCACACTCATAGCCAGTCCAAAAAAAAAAAATTCACTTGGCAGGTTTTGGTTATACCTCTGCTTGCTTTCACACTGGCAATATTTCTTGGTGGCATCTGAATGCTGACCTGTTCCGTTTTATCTCCCCACCCTCCAGGCGAGAAGCCCTTTTCCTGCCCACACTGTAGCAGGGCCTTCGCCGACAGATCCAACCTCAGGGCTCACCTCCAGACCCATTCGGATGTGAAAAAATACCAGTGCAAAAACTGTTCCAAAACCTTCTCCAGAATGTCTCTTCTACACAAGCATGAGGAATCTGGTTGTTGTGTAGCACACTGAGCTGGGATGCAGCCCCCACACCGCAGCCTTCAATGTCAGGTTTCAGTGTCACCGGCAGCGCTCAAAAGGTGATGTGAAGGCTCGATCGAACATTGCATCCGCATGCTTATGCTGAGAGATTTTGTTGTCGTTTGTCGTTGTTGTTGTTGTTGTTGTTGCTTCAGAATGTCTGCTACATTTGTGTGTAAAGGAACGAACCCGAGTGAAAGAGCCTTGCAACATCGTGTGGCCTTTCACATGCTTTCATCTGAACAGTATTCTTGCTGTGGCAATCAGTGGTAGGCCTCTGCCTTCAGGATACTGTAAATGAACCTCTGGGAGGGCCAAGGGGGTTTTGTAATGTAAGCCCTGAGAAATGTTTTATTCCAAAGCCAAGTTGCCTTATGGGATAGATTTCTGGTGTGGTCGCCATTGTATTTAATTGAGAAAACATTCTGACATTCCACGTGGTTTATGGTTGAACAAATGAAAGAACTGGTGCCTTCTGTGAGGAATAGCTGAAGCCATTACTGCATTGGAAAAAAAAAGTGCTAAATGTTCCTGTTGTTTTTATAAAAGGAAAGTATTTCATCTGTTGCACAATAGTGAGACAACAGCAGTTTACCAGCACTCAAATTGCAATACTTTTTAATAAGTGCCTACAATGATTTGATGTTTCTTATGTTTTTATAAGCATTTTTTGCTATTGTATTTTATAAATATATATATATTTTGAATGTATGTGTGACTGAAGTGATTGTATCTTGATGGTGTGACTTTCTAAACTGAATGAATGAATGAATTTCAGAACTGTTCTTTTTTTACACTTTTTAAATAAAATGAAAGAATGTCCTAAAAATGTCAATTTTATTACACCAATTTAAAAAGCAATCGGGTTGATGATAGTTTAGCCATTTAAGTCATTTGTGCAGTCCATTTGCTGTCAGAATTAAAAACACAGAAAATAATCCACGAGTAAATCCCTGTTATCTGCAGAGATTGACAAAATGTATTCAGCATTTACATATTTATGGGAACCCAAAATGTGTTATGTTAATGAGAGCATCCTCACAAAATGATCCCACTGCTAATGAGTGCTATCATCCGACAGCTCTGTCTCATATTCCCCATGTCTTGTCCTTTGTCTGGAGTTACCTTCTGTGTGGTTTGACTGTTGTGACTGTTTACCACAGAATTATGCCCGACTCATGTTGACTCCCACCATATTCACACAACCACACCAGATGGCACTTCCCTCTCTCACAAATAGTGTTTATAGAAATGGATGGATGTTCATGGCACACAAATGCCAAGCTCATAAGCAGTGGATGAGAATGTCAGTGACAACGAGGACGACTTGCTAGAAAGTTTGGATGATGTCACCTCCGCTTCAGCAGGTTGACCTATATGAAACAGCATTACTTGGAGACGCTGTGGTGGCCAGAGAACACAGCCCAAAGGTTGTTCATTCTATTTTGAGCAGGCAAAATATCACTCCTGTCCACAGGTTTAAATCTATTTCAGGGAATTGGGTAAAATTCGAGAGAGGGTCCAGCAGAGGAGGCTGACTTGGTGAACCTGCTCCTTGTGAACCTGTTCAGATCCCAAACAGACCTGAAATGTCACAACATGCTGGCGAGATTGGTCCACACTCTCATGCCAGTTTCTTTGAAGACCTCAAGCTTTTTTTATTTGCCTGCGAGGGTGTCACCTTAAGGGGCCAAGCTCATCCCTGTGCCCCTCAAAACCTTTGGGATAAAAAATCTGTAAACACTTTCCCATGAACCAACTCCAGCGTCAGTAGGCTGCCTGCTGACTTCATTACTCTAAAGAGTTTAAGTAGACTTTGACTTTATTGGGCTCATTTTCCTCCAGCGTTTCCTTTGAGAGAGAAAAAGGCCAGAGACTCCTGAGTTAGTCTGGGGGCCTGAATGGACTAAAACAGGAAGACTAGGATGAACAGTTCAACACTTGTCTCAATGGCTGCACAAAGCCAATGCCAAAATGTTCCCACTGAGTTAGCCTAGCATAGCCTAAACAGTAGCCTAGGCAACGCTGCACTGCTCCAGGTGCTTTGCTTCAGTTTGTCTAGAGGTTCCTACAGATAACTGTGCCATCTAAAACACATGCAGATAATCTGAAACAACTGAAAATGAACTTTTATGAACATTTATTCATTTAGCAGACACATTTATCCAAAGTAAATAACAATAGATAAACATGTTTCATCAGTCTGGGTGGTCCTAGGGAATCACAGCCATGATCTTGTAGTAGTTCTATCAGCTGAGCCGCAGTTAGAATACATTATTACATTTATACACCAAGCTAAAAGCTAAAGCTAAAAGGTAAGACAAAAGTGTTACCATGCAAATCATAATATGAACTCAAGCTACATGTAGCATCCACCATTTTCTCCTTTTCCTAGTAGTATGTACTTTTTGGTTTTGTCCACAGATTGATTTGATGTTGATTTTAATAAGCAGCAAAATCTCATTAATGTTTTATTTGCTAAACTTAGAATGGGCTCTTCAATTTTGCCAAACTTAGAATGGGGCTCTTCAATCTCTAGTGTAGAACTGACTGTTTACTTAAGAAAAGTCGAGAGCAAAACGAAAGCACGCAGTGCTTCATATTCAGCCTGACCCCAGGTCTGACCCAAACACAGCTGAGCTGCTGATTGCCATGGCACATGAATCCCCTCCGTCTGTCTCGCCTCAACCACAGACAGTGAGCAGTGAGGAGGGATGAGGTGGTGAGGAGGAGGATGAGGAGGGGGAGTGGGGGGGAGGGGGAGGAGGAGGAGGGGGAGGAGGAGGAGGAGGAGGAGGAGGAGGAGGAGAAGGAGGAGGGAATGGCCTGCATTCTGTGAAACCTGCTGACTTTACAGTGAAAGGGCAGTATGATTCCACTATATCCATCAAGTGGAACAAATAAAATTAGGCGTCTCCTGAGAGGCCTGATTGTCTTGGGCAGTGCGTGATCTGAGTGGCCTCGTTGCCGAGCTGACCTCAGGAGAAAGAGACGCTTGTTTTGCTCTCAGTCACTCCAAACGCCCCAAGGGATGTCTCTCTGTTTATGCGGCTCAAGACATTTCTGCTTGACGAACACTATGTCTTTCCCACAATTTGCTCAGAAGTCTTTTTTTCTTTTTAAGTCATGGAGTATGACTGAAGAGTTAATGAGGCGGTTCAGAGACTGTGGGTCTAAAAGCAATGTGTTTGACTTGTCAATTTTGTACTACACACACAAAGCCTGTGCATTTTAAGAAATGCTAACACTGGCACTTGTAATTTGTATGTTTCCAGTCACCAGCATTAGAAATACATATGATGTCAACACTTCATTGCATTTGTAAAGAATACTGACAATTGAAACCCTACTTATCTCTCAGTAGATAATTTTCACATATAACAAATGATTAAATGAATTAATCAAATGAATACTCTTTACTTTCATCTACTGGTGATGGTATTTCTTTTCTTCTTTGTATCATAATCCAATAAATCTTTCTTTCCGTATAACCCGAGATTAATAGCCTCCTGAAATGGCACTTAAAACTAGATTGTACCATGAAGGGATATTGCAGCATCTATCCGTAATGCCATCACATCTGGTACCACCATGGTGACCCTAAGACGTTACAGGAAAGAAATCATAACAAAGAACTCTACAGACAGTTAAATCATATCACAGCAAAGTCCTTGCAATACTTATGTGATGTATTCGTAAACAAAACATAGGAGGGATTTGCCCCTGACCCATGGGGGGGGTTGGGTATATCTATATCTATATAACATGTTTCCTGATATATTTGGTTGTATGTCTGTGATATGGAAATAAAAAATGAATGAGAAAAAAAATAAACAAAACATAGGTGCTTACACTGTAGACACACCCTTGCTGTCTGAACCAAGCCAACATTCACAGAGTGGAACGGGTTGTCATAAATATCAGGGGGGGGGGGGGGGGACCGGACCTGGGCACTGTTGGTTGCTAACCTGCTGACATGTTTGCACTTGCTGCTTGCCTGAATGCCATTAAGACCTTTGCCTAACCAAAATGGCCTGATCCATTCATGTGACTACGATAAGATACCTCACATGCCACTTAACCAATTAAAGCTAATATCATCAGATCACATCATAAGGTCTGCAAAATCCTGTCCTTCCCTTTCAACTGTACGGCGCCTTGTGAGATGAAGAAGGGACAGATGGTGAATATTCATATAGGTTCTTTGTTTTTGTGACCCAGTTTAGCATGAATGACCGACACACAGCAAGTTCTTGAATATTCCAGTGTTACATTTAATTGGTCATCCTGTTTGGCAAACAGTTGAGCTTTTTTTTCCCCAACGCTGTTTGAGTTGCAGCTGACGTTTCATAGAGAGCTTAACCGAACCACACACAGACATCGGATATTTTCATAGACACAAGGTGCTATGTGGTCCTTTGATGGTGGGTATGATGGATGACTTGTGTCGTGAGCTGAGTGATATTCTTTTCTTTTCTTTTTCTTTTCTTTCTCGTACGTCTCCTGATGAAATCCACTAGCGTTCTTCTAAACAACAAAGGCTGGTTGGCGGGCCGCCGATCCGGCAGCGTTTGAAAAAGCACACGCAGTTATGGGCCGGAGTTTGAAGGCTCCTCATGACGCCCTTTTGCATCTGAAGAGATCAGAAGAACCTGCAAACTCTCACTTAAGCCCCTCTTCAGCAGTGAGGAAAGCCTTAAGTGAGGGTGTGCTGTGGGTGTGGGGAACGACTCTCAGGCGGCCGCATGAAAAGACCTGCTCTCTGTTTAGCTGCTCTGAAAAGATCTCCCACAACCACAACGCATCGTCTAATGCTAAATGATCGAGCTGGCGCTGGAGATACTGAAATGTTCCTGGCAAAAACGTGGACAAATGAAAGAAAAACAAACAAACAAACAAACAGCAGGAAGCCTTTACAGATTTATCATCATTTTCATTTTCAGCCCAATAACTGCTCTCCACACCATTAACCTTGATAAAGCTGGAGTTCAAAGCACACTACTGACTTCTACTCCCAGAGGTTCCTGATCTGACAGTGTACTAATGACATCATGGTTACACTGGAGGTGACGATGTATGCAAGTGGTCGAGAAGATGCATCAATTCTGCATTTATTCTGGATGAATCATTAAATGTTGTCATTGATGAGAAATGACTTAATACCCCTGCAGCAGCCATAGTATTTGGCCATCTTCAGCAGTCATCTGATCAAACACTACACGCAAATACTGTCAGTGTTTTGGAATGCATGCTTGTATCCCTTGGAAATGAAATTGTCTGCACTGCAATCCATGGCAGCAATCACATTTCAATTGCGGTTTTGCGTTTGCGTTTGCGTTCCCTTCTCCTGGGCAGATTGCATGTGACTCGCAGAGGGGCTTGAATGTAAACAATGAACTCCTAATGTTTTATACACATCTGCGGGCAGCAGACAAGCTCCAGCAGCCCCGTCTGTGAAGCAGAGAGACACTCTGACATGATAGCACAATGGAATACTTGCCATTCCCAACTCCATTGCCCACATTTGCACAGCAAGAGGATGGAGTTTTCAGCCTCTTTTACCTACCACTGGTGGGAAATGCCATCCATCTACAAGAGGCTGATTTAGTCGTGCTGTGAGCTCGATGGCCGCTGTTTAATATATTCGCATGAGGTTGAAGGACACAATGGCCGCTGCTTCACAATGTAGCGATTGAATGAAACTGCCATGTTGATGTCGCCAGACATCAATTTACTATTCGCTGCTTTAACGCTGTGCCGGGCTCAGGAGCTCCACCGAACGGCCCACCGGGCAAGCAGCAGCGCTGAGTCAGCACACTGATTCCAGATCTGAGGTCGAGGGGGAAGACTGGCGGCGTCAAGAGCACGAAACCTCAGACTCCTCAACCCACTAGGATCAATCAACACGTGACAGATAAGATGCCGTTTGATCTGAGATAAGACAGACTTCGTGTGGCTTCGTGTGCCATTTTGAAACAATTACAGCCATGATGTCACTCTAGCACTGTCATCACGGAGTGATCCATTTGGCTTTGTGTCAGACCTCAGTTGACTTTAAATGTGAGGTTGACATACCCACAACCCAGGGACGAAGAGCAAGAAGGAGAAACACATGGTGCAATCAGGGTCATATTGGCTGTTGTCTTTAAGTCTTGAAGATATTCTGATATTCTTACTTTTTTTAAAAATGAACTGTAATAGATCTAACATCCCTCTGTGCATTTGTTTCCATGAACACCATCATGATAACTCTTCGCAAGATATGAACACGTCATCCTCCAAAAGGTTTTGATACTTGCCAT
>NC_045176.1:5002140-5017140 GCF_900700415.2 Clupea harengus
TGTGTGTGTGTGTGTGTGTGTGTGTGTGTGTGTGTGTGTGTGTGTGTGTGTGTGTGCACGTGGGCATGGGCATGTGTGTGTGTGTATGATTGTATCTGTGTGTGTTCATGTGTTCTGTTCATGTCATAGTCTGTCAGTTGAGTTACAAGCCCTGACCCATTTCATAGTCCACAGTCCACACACACACACGCACACACACACACACACACGCTCAAGAATCTAGAATCTACGTCTCCAGCAGTTCCAGAAGCCTTGCATGTTTCCTCTAAGCCGACGAGGCCGTCCTTTTGATGTCTGCAAGTACCTTCATGATGTTGCAGAGTAGAAGCGGGGTCAAAGGCCATGGCAACAGCCCTCCGCCCCCCCCCCCCTCTCGGTGAGGTGACCCCCCCACACCTGTGCCGCCGCGGCGCTAAAAGCCAGGCAGCAGACGCAGATGATGGTATGTGGGCAGCTTATCTGCACTGATCTCTGCGCAGGGTCTGGAGGAGCAGAATCTGACCCACACACACACACACACACACACACACACACACACACACACACACACACACACACACACACAGCCCCCCCCACTATACACATCCTCACGTCCTCCACAGAAGGCAGGCAGAGCACCATCAAAGACTTCGCCGGCCAGTCAGTGATAGTCAGTGATAGCGCCAGCAGTGATGGGGGACATTTTATTCCATACTTCCATACATACCTGTTATGTGAGAGCAGAAGACTCTTTTCTCCTCCAGTCCGTACGATTTGCCCACAGTGTGTTTGGAGTGGGGCTACTTCAGTGTAATCTGCACTGTAAGGACGTTAGATGAGTTGGAAGAGTTCTGTTCTATAGTGGTCAGTGCACTCCCCCTTGATTGATGCTGGACGCTGTTTAAAGAAATCAGTGAAATTCTCCCGTGTGTATGGATGAGCTGACTCAATCACTGAATCAATCACTGAATCAATCACTGGACTAGTTTCCCGCTCGGTTTCATTCATCAGCGCTCCATCGCTCCAAAACCTTCTTTTTCATTGCCTGGAACTCTTCTATACAGTGGCAACCTGAGGTAGTATTGACCAGTCTCGGGTCTCAAAGGCAATCCGATGAGAAGCCATTAGCTTTGGCACGTCACCTGACAGGTGCTCTGTGAGTCGTTTTCTCATCTGAATCGATGCCTGGATGGATTCTGCATATCTTTGGGGAGCGAGACTTAAATACAGGAATGGATTTGCTGATGGTAGCTGAAGGTTACCAATACATTATGACAGGAGAACAGGAAAGTGAGAGACATATACTGTAAAGGCTGCAGAATGTGCTGAGTGCTGTTGGACCAAACATTTACATTTACATTTACATTTAGTCATTTAGCAGACGCTTTTGTCCAAAGCGACGTACAAGGGAGAGAACAGTCAAGCTAAGAGCAATAAAAAAGCATGGTGTAACAATAAATACTACTTTACATGAGAATTAGAAAAACAACAACAACCTCTCCGCAACCACTTTCAAACAGATTGATTCTAGCTGGCATCCCAACTCAAAATCAGTTCTGTCCACTACATCCCGCAAATGTTCAATGTCCTCTACGAAGGATAATGCAATTCATGACCAATTCAGTTGGCATTATATGGCAATGACAAGCAAACACGTATAAAATGGCCATTTCTATTTCTCTTAGCCGTTAGCCAATGCTAATAGACCCCAAAGAATGTCTTAGCCCCTGACAGCCTGATGGAACCTTCTGTTGCTTGGACAGTTTATGGAGCATCAAAGCCAGGGGTGACAGGGGAGTATCTTCAAAGCCCTCTCTGAATCTGATAGCTCGGTCGGTGGGTGTCACTGCACTGGTTTATCAGCTGTACTGAGCTGCACAGATCCTCTTATCATAGCAGACTACGGCTGGAATTCAGACTCTGATAGTGGTCTGCAATTGCGAGAGATGTTTTAGTGGAGAGGGAAAAAAAACGCAGAGATGCGCACCCAAAATGTATGTTGATGAAGTTTCTTGAGGGGGGTGTGTGCAAGCCAGACAGCAAAGCTATGGGCCTACTTATAGATGCAATTAAATGTACAAGTGTGTAGAAATAATCGTGTGTCAATGCATTGGAAATATAGTGAAATATTGCAAGACTGAGAAAGAGAAGGTTTAGAATGTTAACTTGTTCGGGGGGGGGGGGGGCGGGGGGGAGGGGGGAGGGGGGGGCTGTCACAGTCACTGTGATGTAAACGTATTTGCTCGCTCGTGAGAAGAGATGTCAAATCACGGTGAGGAAACGCACGGCCGCTGCCTGGATGTCAGCGGAGAGAGAGGCGAGCAGAAGCGGAGAGAAGCTGGAGTGAGTGAGTGAGAGCTGACCTTGTCCTTCTCTGCTGTGGGTCTGTGGGTTTTGGGCCGGGGACAGGAACTCCCTGTGCAGACACTGTGTCTGCGCGCGGACGGACGGAGGGACGGAGGGCCCCGCTCCGCTCCACACTAGAACACTTTGTTCACCGCCACCAAGGAAAACTTAGACAACAAAAACACACACATTCTGGAAAAATGAACATTTGAGAAGGGTCTCTGCTTTTTTTTTCCTTTTTTTTTTTTTGTTCTGTCAGCCCCTGCACTTGGGCCGTGTGGTAAATAATAACCCCCTTCTACCCCACTCCGCTCCGCTCCGCTCCGCTCCCCCCCAAAAAAAGGGGGCAGAACTCACGTGACTTCTCGAAATATGTCTCAAGATAACATAGTGCCTCTTGCTAATAACCCATAAATCACCACTAAGAGGTTACTGATGGCTTGTTGAGTTGCATTTTTGAAGTCATTTTTTAGGGCAGAATAAAGAGTCAGTGAAACATTGGGGTAATGTGAGACTAATTCATTGTGGTCGTGGACTTGTCCCGGCTGTCGTGTAAAAGTGTCTGTGGCTTTATGAAGATGGAGACTGACCATCCACTGCAGTGTTTTTGTTTGTGTGTGTGTGTGTGTGTGTGTGTGTGTGTGTTTGTGTGTGTGTTCGGTTAAAATGTCATGTGAATAAACTGCATTTGTGGATACTCATATTGTAACAATCCTCTAAACAGTAATAGAAACAATAGCAGATTTAAACACCATGTAGGCTTCTAACCTGCACTGCAAACAAGATCTTTACTCAACTACTATTAAATGGTTGGGGAAGACACACAATTCCTCAGGAGAGAGGAAATATAGTTGTGGTCAAAGTGGACATAAAACCCAAAGGGAGGGTCAGGCAATTGAGGTTAATCCCCGTTCGGCCGGGCCATTACTTTAAACATTTTCTCCAGAGCTTGACTTTTTTCCGTTCCCTAAGGCTACATAAAAGAAGCTCCACCCCGTGAGGAATCTGGAGATAGGCTTAGTCATGCAAGAATAGGCACACCGAGATCGCAGATCTTCTTTCACTCACTGCCAAAACATCACCTACAGCACCTTCTTGACACAACACTGTAGGGGGATGAGGCATGCCTTTTAAAACACATAAACACATAAACACACAAACAGCGGGCATTCGGTCTGCTAAATTGCGCGTTGTTTTTGCCGGTGTAAAAGCCGAAGCTGCTGCTGGCAGACGGGTGCTGTGAGTCACAGCTCTGTTCCTCTGTTCTCCCAGTCTCCTGCAGGACAGGTTATCAGCCCGGAGCAAGCCGCCACGCGCCCACTGCACCTGATTATCTCATCACCACATTCCAGGCCGTACGGAGAGACGCACACAGACAAGGGAAAGAGAGAGAGCGAGAGAGAGAGAGAGAGAGAGAGAGAAAGAGAGAAAGACAGAGATGGTGAAAAAAGAACAGAACAAGCATGTTGGAACAGGGTACAAAGACACTGATACACTTGTTCACCGGGCCACAGGTGTAGCAGGCAGCTTTTTAGTTCATGGCTGACTATGGCGTAGGTGTTATAAAGTGGCTCTCTTTAATCTCTGCACCGTGGAACATGTGATGGGTGACCCTTTCACCTCAAAGCATGCACTGAAAAAAAAGAGCATGACACGGAAGGGTGTTTTAAGACCGAGGTTCCTCCTCTTCGTCTCCTCTTCCTCTTCGTCTTCGTTTGTCAGACCTGTTGTTGCTTCCTCTCTTGGCTGACATTTTCTTTCGGGTTACAACACAGAGCAAACTCGAAAAAGCCTTTTCCGTAAGCACACAAACATTCCCGGGGTCCAACACAGAGTACCACCATCCAGGTGGACCCATTTCAGGAATTAGGTTCCTGTGATACACGACGCCAAACTGAACACAGGCACAGAGGCATTCTGTGTGTGAAGATTTTACCCACATCCACGCAATCCAAGGGAATTTTTACCTGAGGATACGTTCGACTTCAGAGAGAAAACACCAGCGCTGTTGTTACTGTAGGGCTGCTTTCTGCCAACAAACACTAATTTATGGGTCTTTGAAAACAGTCATTGAAAGGGGTGTTTTCATGGAAGGGAAACAGATCAAATTTTGGGTGGTCAAAGAAAAAGAAAAAAGAAGCATTGCAAGCAACTAGAGTTCATTTATTTGCTCAAGAATATTGCTGTTTCCATACAACATGATACAGGGCCTGAACAAAGGAAACCTGATCGAAATGTGTTTGGAATGTGCTGGAAGGTTTTCCCTCTAATGTCTGTAAAATGCAGTCATATTTGTGGCAAGCAGACCACCCATAAGAAATAAGTGCTTCAAAGAATCCCTTAAGTTGTGTGTATGCAGGATCATTACGCACAAAGCTCTTTTCTCATCCACTCTCTGATCTAATTTTCTTGGATTACTTACTTTACTTGGAAAAACATAAAAAAAATCAATTAGTGTGATACAATTAATGAGCACAAACAGATGTACAAAAAACACAATTATGACTATTATAGTACACGCTTTATTCTGAAACCGAAGTAGAAGGCTCGCCACAGTAAGCCATGCTACTCAATCATCCCTCAAACAATTATCTCTGCGGTGCTTCCGGTAAAAAGAAATCTAAATCATTATCCACGGAATGCCAAAATCTGATCCAGGGGCTTCTTTGTGTTCACAGAACTCCACAATGGCCCCCAGAGAGAGAGAGAACACACCATCAGGGGTGGGGAGCGGGCGGGAGAATGAAAACACAAAACCAGGGCCCGGCGTGCTGGAACCTGCTCTGGCGTGAAGCTATGCCGCTAAATGGAACAGGCACTTGCCTGTGGCAGGTGCATTGAGCAGGCATGACGCTGAGCTGCTTGTGTGAGGAGAACCCTGTGTTGGGATGGTGCCGCACTGTCAGGACAAGTCAGAGGACTAGAAAAAAAAGGCGCCTTAGACCTACTTCCTCCCCTCTGCTGTCTCACTCGTTCAGGGTTGCCATGGAGAGCACGGATCAGCTGAGCAGCAGAGAAAGAGCTCTGAGATCTGTGCTTCACTGAGAGCGATCACATTATGTTAATGTTATGTTACAGTTTTAAAGTTCCAGCTGTGATTATTGCCTGCCTAATGCTGCCTCTGACCTTAAGTTAAGCCACTTGTCAATGCAAGAAGTTAATGAATGGTTGAAGGAAGACAGCAGTTTAACAAAATTACATGTTTTTTTTTTTTCTCATTCAGCAACATCCTGACTCATGATCCTGAAATGCCTTTTATCTTGTTCTTGCATAGATCACCCCTTCCTGCCACCTGTGGAATCGGTGGTTGATAATAAACTATTATCTTACAACAGCTAGTAATTCATCAGTACAAATATATTTATTGACATTTCATGCAATTACGTAATTTGACACTAATTGAAGCTTCTGGACCTTGGGAGGTTTGGCACTGCCACTTTTATTTAGTTATCTCTACCCACAACGTTTCTGAAGCTACAGCCTTATGTACAATCATTCAAATATACTGCTGACACTTTCATTCATCGCTAAACAAACAAACAAAAAATTGTAATTGTAAATTAGTGTAATTTTATAAAATGGCTGGCATTCACTTTTCAGAAAATAGCCAGGGCTCCCAACAGATTTAATACAAAGGATATGGCCCTGTAAGAGACAGGATTGAAGGAAGACATCTCCCTGTCGATTCCTAATGGAGTTGAGATTGCAATGGCACCACAAATGCTTTGTGTCAGTTGCAAAATGTCAGCGGATGCGCAGTGTCGCTAATGTCAGTTTCCAAGGCGTCTTACAAAAGGATAGGGGTCAAAGCTGCCATGTTTATGCCCCAGGGGTAGTTCTGCACATGTTTTGCCCATCTAAAGTTTCTCTCAAGAGTGGTGTCAGGAGGCAGTCAGCTGACACACACAGCCCTGTTTGCTGAAGATAAGATTATCACAAACGGGCGCTCGGAGCGCTGACCTCCATCCTCCACACACACACTGCACAACCAATTACTTCTGAGGCGCGGCCAGACCACATGATTCTCCTCATGGATCATAATCTACAGGAGGTGTTCACGCTCTCACTCACCACCAGCCAGTGGCCACCAAACCAGCTGAGTAACCAACGTTTGAGTCATTTAAAGGTGGTGTCTTTGCATCGATATTAGATCTCGACGACAGCCAATCAAATTACGAAAACCTGGAGCAACGTCTTGATTGGCTGGAATTGTTTATGGTACGGTCCGAGCCATTATGTTTGCTTCCTATTTACAGCGGCAGGACTGTGTTGTGTTTGAAGCGCGCACACTTAACAGAGAGATAAAAGAATTGTGATGAGCAATTTGCTGAATTTGACAAAAAAAAGTGTACTGGATCACAATCACTGACTTTCCCTTTAATTAACCCCTAGCCTGGATCTGAACAGCATTTTTGCGTTTCCAGGGTTTTTCCAACGTGAGGCATCAGTGTGTGGTACCTACAGCAGAGTCTGTGCGGTGAAATGACACCTGTGTCCACTGACGCACTGCCTGCGAACTCCCAGCTATGCGAGCGAGCGTGTCTGGTCACGCCAGAGCCAGATTCCTACAATCATGGCTTGAAAGTAATCACCTGTGTGGAGGGCAGACCACCTGAAGAAAAGAGGGGAATTGATGCCCTGGGAAAGAAGCACAGAGCGGAGCTCTGACAGCTACTGAGAATGTCAAACCTTGTGTGTGTGTGTGTGTGTGTGTGTGTGTGTGTGTGTGTGTGTGTGTGTGTGTGTGTGTGTACGGTGTGTGTACGGTGTGTGTGTGTGTGTGTGTGTGTGTGTGTGTGTGTGTGTACGGTGTGTGTGTGTGTGTGTGTACGGTGTGTGTGTGTGTGTGTGTGTGTGTGTGTGTGTGTGTGTGTGTGGTGTGTGTGTGTGTGTGTGTACGGTGTGTGTGTGTGTGTGTGTGTGTGTGTGTGTGTGTGTGTGTGTGTGTGTGTGTGTGGTGTGTGTGTGTGTGTGTGTGTGTGTGTGTGTGTGTGTGTGTGTGTGTGTGTGTGTGTGTGTACGGTGTGTGTGTGTGTGTGTGTACGGTGTGTGTGTGTGTGTGTGTGTGTGTGGTGTGTGTGTGTGTGTGTGTGTGTGTGTGTGTGTGTGTGCGCTTTCTTCCGACAGGTGGATCCCTCGCCAGACACCTCACAGGGTTGTCTTCGATATTAGATAATAACTAGATTATTATATTACAATATTATTATTATTATTACAATAATATTATTATTACAACTATTATTATAGTTGAACTTAACAGATGTTTTGACTTTCAGTGCAAATAGAAAGTGGGGTAATTATGTTTGAAGATCTGATTTCTGGTGATCATTTTGGACCTAAACTGTGTAAGCCAATTGTGGAGTGGAAGTAAGCCACTGAGAGAGCAGCGTCATAGCTCACCATGGATGCCACCAGATCACAGATCAGTGGAGTGTGTACGGTGTGTGTGTGTGTTTCACTGTTTCCCACATGATTGATCTTCTTCTTTTCGTTTCACTGAAGCGTGATAGTTATATGGCAGTTTCCCATTTCTTAACACAGTCCTTTGCGTTTTTGTTGAATACTGCAAGGTCTTTTGGGCTGCAAGGGTTAGGTAGTAGAGGGCAGACAAGGCAGTGGTCCATTGTATGGTCTGCTTGTCCACATTCACAGGTTGTTGGGCCAGTCTTGTAGCCCCATCTGACCAGAGCATCTTTGGATGATCCCGTTCTTGTTCTAAGGCGGTTGAGTGTTTTCCATTGAGCCCATGATGCTTCTTGGCCAGGGGGTAGGTGTTCACTGGGGGGTATTCCCATGCCAGTTGGAGGTGGGTCATTCTCAAGTTTTTCCATCCAGAGTTGTATTTGTACATGATTGATAATATAATAATAGTTCATAAAATGGGCTCTGCTAGGTAGTCAAGCAGTGCATTGCTAGGATGATCTGGAAACTAAACCCTGTGTTTCTCACTTTGCCTCATCCATCTGCTGAAGCCCAGGCAGGGACCCAGCGATAATCTTTCACATGTATTTCATCTCATCACACGGGGATGAGCGTACATATGTGACGCTGGTTTCTGCGTCAGGTTCTGTTCCTTAGCAACAAATAAGCTTCAACTTCATAAATAACTATTTTTAGTAGATTTAGCTTGTGTGTCAGTTAGGAAAATGAGGGCTTTGAACATCTTTTATCAGGTCAATTTACCGTGAGAAAATTGAGTGTAAGACATCTTATAAATGAAACTAAAAAGTGTAGTTTGCTTTTCTGTAAGAATGTCAGAAACTCACTTCTACGTATCTATGGGATTTCTGCTGTCAAGTGAGGCCTAAGACTGTGTCTTAAATGGGCCCTCAGGTGAGTGTCCCCACTTAACTGACACTGAATACAGCAAAGGTCAGCGCTGTTTAGGAGTCTGGTGTGCAGTTTGTTGGGAGGTCAGGGACGGGCTGGGTTGAACTGGAGTGCGTGCATGTGTGTGAGTGTGTGTGTGTGTGTGTGTGTGTGTGTGTGTGTGTGTGTGTGTGTGTGTGTGTGTATGTGTGTGTTTGTGTTTGTGTGCGTGTGTGTGCGTGCGTGCGTGTGTATGCGTGTTTGTAACTACTGCAATGCACATTTATAACGAATCTAAATAATGGTACATTTAGCATTTAACTGTTACACTTATCTGTTCATTATGATGTCTATATCATGAACAGATTATTTGTCTTATTAAAATGAGTATTCCTCTAAAACACATAAACTACCATGGTGACATTCATGAATCTCTTGGAATACCGTAGCAAATGTTGCCATCACCAGATACAAATCTGTAATACCCAGTGACGATGAGCCACTGGTGAAATAGAGGAGAATGGGGAGGAGGTGGGAGGAGGTGGGAGGGAGTGCAACGCCGGAGCGCCTGGCGTACTGGCCCGGGAGGACAGGTTTCCATATCCTAGGATGTGGAAGTGGGGTGAGTGACGGCTGTCAATCATCCCTATGGGCTGCTCCCAAACATTGTTTAGGACAAAAAACATCATTAAATGTGCTTGTAATGCTCTATAGAAAGTGTATTCCAGATGTAACTGCTGTTCCTAGCTGTGTTGCTATTAACACACTATTGATCTCATTAAGAGTTGGAGGAGCTGGAGTCCTGTGCTTTTCTTCTGAATTAGCTTTGGCTCATCCAGATTTGTCTGCTTGGCTTTGGCCCAGTCTGCTCCTGAGACTAACATGGGTTTGGCCCAGTCTGCTCCTGAGACTAACATGGGTTTGACCCAGTCTGCTCCTGAGACTAACATGGGTTTGGCCCAGTCTGCTCCTGAGACTAACATGGGTTTGGCCCAGTCTGCTCCTGAGACTAACATGGGTTTGGCCCAGTCTGCTCCTGAGACTAACATGGGTTTGGCCCAGTCTGCTCCTGAGACTAACATGGGTTTGGACCAGTCTGCTCCTGAGACTAACATGGGTTTGGCCCAGTCTGCTCCTGAGACTAACATGGGTTTGGCCCAGTCTGCTCCTGAGACTAACATGGGTTTGGGTGTGAGCCTCTGTGTGGAGCTCTAAATCGCTACTGGCTAAAAAGGCAGTGCAGACGAGTTGTGATGATGATCTTATAAAACTACCACTACACCACATATCTGTAAACAAGCACATAGAAAAACTCATGCATTCACTTTCAAAACGCCAGCGGAGGATAATGAAGATGTATACGACGAATATAGCGACGCAGAATAAGACGCGCGGAACGTGTTTCAGCCTGTGGTATTTGAAGAGCTCAGAAGATGAGCGCTGGAGATGTCTAGCCCCTATGCCAACAAGTTTTCAGAATGCAAAGATAAATCGAAGGGCCATTCCAGGACATTTGGTTTCAGTTATTTCCTTTTCAGCATCAACAGCCTGGGGGCCAAAAAAAGTGTCCCTAGTATACTCACCCCTAGGTATTGTAAGGAACACAAATGTAACAAATAATAATTGAATGCATCTGTGTGTGTCGAGATTATTGTTAAATATGTTAAATACTTCAACCTCACACTTGCGTACAGAAAGATGAAGTCATGGTCCTATTACCAAGAGGCACTTGAAAACCTAAGTGAATGGCATTAGAAGAAAACAAGTCTGGATTAATCGGGGAAGGAAGAAAGGAATTTGACTGCATCAGTTCAGCAGACATCAGTGAGATACTCAAATATCCTGCAGTGACTTTAAACCAGTCGCCTCCTAAAACTAGTGGATTTTTCTTTCCTTGTTGCTTTAGTCGTGGACCAAACTCCAGATTCACCACCATGGCAGCCATTGTCAGCTCACCTGAGCATCACGGTCCATTTGTCAAGCCTCGGAAAATAGAAACAGGCTTGAAAGGGGAGGATGTCACTCAATCTCCCGGGACGTGTACCTGCACGGTAGACTTAATGCTAAGACACTGACAGCTGGAAACAACTTGTGAAAACACAGGAAGTCTGAGCTCACACTGTAGAAAAGGCTCAAGAAAAAGGAATTTGTCACACGCGTGCCTCAATCGAGCAAATCAAGAGTGTCTACGAAATTGGGCACTTGTTAAAATTTGTGAAGCCATAATGTCATGCACAAACATTTCCTACTCATAATCATCTGTACTGTCACTGTTACTAGGCAAAATATCTGTCTGTTTTTTTCCCCCGTAGAGGTTTGGTCTATTTGCTAAAAATGTGTTGATTGCTATTCAAGATATGCAAGTTTTATGTTTCTCCCTTGTTTCATCTGGTTTCAGACTAAGTGAGAGTGTCAAAAAGAGGTGTACGACCCTGAAAAAAAAAAGCCTGACTCCACATGTTCCCTCGACGTCCATCTTTCTGCTTTCGTATGGGGCCAAGCTCAGAAACCTGCTCAGCCGGGAGGAGCTGGGTTTAACTCGGTGCCTTATCTGCTGCTCATCTGAAAGATGGCCTTCAGCCATATCAGAGCATGCTAGCCTGTGGCAACGAGAAAGAGATTAAATACTCCAAACAATACGAGGGTCTTTCACCCCCCAAAAACACAACGTGTCAACAGGAAGTGGCTTGATGGATGGGTGTGGGCTCGTGAGATTGAGTTGCACAGGTTTGACTTTGGGTGATCTCTAGCAATGCTCTCTCAGACGAGGTAGATGTTCTCTCCCCCTTGAAACGTCGCTTTGGACAAAAGCGTCTGCTAAATGACTAAATGTAAGTGTAAAAGATGTGGGATTAGCATGGCATGGCTTTTTTCACACAGTGAGTGAGTTAGGTTAGTAAGACAGAGTGTCAGAGTAAGGTGCCCATGTCTCTCCAATCAGCTTCCACACAAGTGCCTTTTGCATCAGACCTGCTGAAACACGACAGTGAGGCGAATCCAAAGACCAGAAGGCAAAACATGGTCAACAACTCCAGTAGGGCAATTCATTCCACAAAAACATGGCCAGAAGACCTCTGGGATGTCTGTAGAGGAACGTTATCCGAGCCACCATCTTTCTCACAGCGGAGCACCTCTGCTTCCTGACCTCAGATCAGAGTCCCGTCTGATAACACAGCCAGGTATTTGAACCCAGCGGCAGCAGCCACTCAAAAGGCAGCACAGCACCAATCCAAAGGTGGCTGACCCCCAGAGATAGGACGCCCTGGAGCCTCTCATGGTGTTAGACTGTCAACTCCACTGAGCCCAAGACCTTTGTTTGGATTAGTCAGAGTGGTCACGTCTCAACGACACACACACACACACACACACACACAGACACACACACAAACACACACACACACAACCACACACACACACACACACACACAACCACACACACACACACACACACAAAGACTTACACACACACACACACACACACATGCAAACTAACACAAACACACACACACACACAGACTTACACACACAGAGAGAGACACACCTCACATACACAAACACCACGGTGGGTTTGTCTGATTGCTGAGGCTTTGCTTGTTGCATTTAAGGCCAAATGAAACAGGATGCCACAAGTCTGCACAGCTATCTGTACAATTCTGATGATTCACTCTGTCTTCTCTGTGCTGATATTTGAAGTGTATCGTCAGAGATGAGCCACACTGATCTGCACAACAGCACTGCTTCACGTCCTCTTTGGATTTCTATATTAAAGGAGTTCTTGCACCATCCTCATTAGTGTAGTATAAAATACGTAAACGCTGTAATATTTCACAATTATTCAGGAAGCATTTGTTGAGATTGTTTACTCTAGACAAAATACAAGCAAACAATGCATTGGGAAACTGTATTTGGACAGTTTGACTACAGAGACTTGTTACAGATGGTTATAAGTTATACAAGTATACAAGAAATACAAGTTCAGTCTTTCTTATTGTTCACTGAATATAAACATAACCAAATCCAACCTTAATCATACATGTTAGTTAATGTTACTGACAGAGTTTCAACAGACAGTTTGTTTATAATCTGAGCATCTGTAGATAGTCTGTAGGGGACCGTCCTAATAAATTGTGACCACACACTGCATATGATAGAGACTTCTCACATGGGTTGAAATTGCACAGGGATACAAGCATGATACGTAAGAGAGGCTAGTCATGAATGTGGCCTGTTCAGGCAGCCAAGGTGCTCACCTCCTTATTAGTCATCAGCATTCAGAGACATGTTCAGTGGTACAGGGGGGAGGTGGGGGGTGGGTGCTCTGTTTGACTTGAGACTTCATCTTGACATCTTGCTCTACACAAAGCCTCTTTGGTTGCTGTACTGACAGACGTGGTGTGTGGGGGAAGCTATGCTCTTGTCCGGATGGGAACTTCAATTAGGAATTGACACAAACATCTTATCCTCTGTTGAGTCCTCACTTAGGACTGGAGGAAAAGGGGAGGAGAAGGAGAAGGAATGGCACTACCCCCCACACACAGAGAGAAAGAGAGAGAGAAAGAGAGAGAGAGAGAAAGCCACACATTCCTGAGCTCAGGAGCCGTACATCTGAACTGCACCAGTCACAAGTTAAAACATGCCGCTTCCAGGCACAACTTTCCTCAATGAGGGCTTTCAGCAGACTTCAGTGGGGTGAGCCCTTGGCTCCGGGGCGTGGGGCGTGGGGCGTGGGGCGTGGCGCTCCTCCCCAGAATGCAGCCTGCTCGACGCGGGGCCACAGGAGACAAGTAGTGCACCTGTCGAGACCTCCAAGCACAGGTTATGTTATGAAGGAGCTGCTGGGGCCTAAAGAAATGTCAGATTCTTTTCAGCACCTGTCTCGGTCTCAGCTATGCAAATTCTTGGCTCTGAAAGATTTACAGTCTGCACAGTCAAGCCCACAAATACAGTTTAAGGTTTTGTATCGATTTGTGTTGGTACGTGCTGTTCAATGTTGAAAAGTGGCACGTTGTGCTTGTTACATTTTAATTAAGGCCTAATAAGTCCAGATCCTTTGCCTGCCCAGTCCACTGCGCTACAAGAAGCTGGTCACTCGTGTCTTGGCAATCCCAACCACCTGCTCTCTCTTCAGCTATCCATGGCAACCGAGAAAGACAAAAACATGCGTAAATGGTACTACATGGAAGCCGGGGAACATATTGAAAATCATAAACACTCTCCCCGGGATTGTCAGTTTCAATTGTTACTGCACCTCAAGACGTTCAAAAAGGTCTTCCTAGAAACACCTATTACAGCCAAAACACCACATCTGTCCGAATCCTCCGACCGCCTCCTCTGATAACTCTCCAGGACAACGCTCTTCCTGATTTCACTATTACAGTCTGTCCTTCCTGATGGAGATGCCGGTGTTGTGCTGTTGTGTGTGTAACACAATCAGACCCGTCCATCTCCCGCTCTCTCTCCGCTCTCCGAGTTTCTCTCACCATGATCACACTCAAGCCATTCTGTATCTGAGCAACAGAGAGCATCCACCCCACCTACAGGTCCTGTGAAGACATGCTCGCTACGGCCTCAGCAGCGCAGGCCACGCTCCATATGCCTGACGCTAATGCCTGGAGAAAAATGAAACAAAAAAAGAGTACACACACACACATAATGGAAGGAGGATTTGAACAGATAAATGAAACAGGATTTGAATCCTACGGATGTGTCTATGTGCGAGAGAGATGGGACTGTGGTGTAATATAGTGTGAGACATGCTGTAAGCACACGCACAGAAAAGCTGAACACACTAACTGATTTAAACAGACGACATCGACGTCGAAAGTCACTGAATTGCTAAGCCCCACCACTCACACACTAAGTGGATGCAATGTACGGATAATAAGCTGTCAAAGCAGGCCAGCGAATGACTCGTGAAAGTCATGAATAATTAAAGCGTTAGATTGCAGAAGGCTGAAGGGTTGCGTGTAAAGAGCATGTGCTGTACGTGTGACGGCTCACAAGGCTAGCGCTAACTGTGCTAGTGTGGGAGGGAACATGATGGGAAAGTGATGTCAGCCCTTTCATAATACATGAAGGCTGTAAGAGATGTACTGTAGCGCTGCTCTGTGGCTGAAGGAGATCTGCTGTAGCCCTGCTCTGTGGCTGTAGGAGATGTCCTGTAGCTCTGCTCTGTGGCTGTAAAAGATCTACTGTAGCTCTGCTCTGGCTGTAGGAGATGTGCTGTAGCGCTGCTCTGTGGCTGTAGGAGATCTGCTGTAGGAGATCTACTGTAGCTCTGCTCTGTGGCTGTAGGAGATCTGCTGTAGGAGATCTACTGTAGCGCTGCTCTGTGGCTGTAGGAGATCTGCTGTAGGAGATCTACTG
>NC_045176.1:5019640-5022140 GCF_900700415.2 Clupea harengus
TTCTATTACAACACTCCTCGTTCTATTAGAGCACTCCTAGTTCTATTAGAGCACTCCTCGTTCTATTAGAACACTCCTAGTTCTATTAGCACTCCTAGTTCTATTAGAGCACTCCTCGTTTAAAGCACTCCTAGTTCTATTAGAACACTATTAGAGCACTCCTCGTTCTATTAGAGCACTCCTCGTTTAAAGCACTCCTAGTTCTATTAGAACACTATTAGAGCACTCCTCGTTCTATTAGAGCACTCCTCGTTTAAAGCACTCCTAGTTCTATTAGAGCACTCCTCGTTCTATTACAACACTCCTAGTTCTATTAGAGCACTCCTCGTTCTATTAGAACACTCCTAGTTCTATTAGCACTCCTAGTTCTATTAGAGCACTCCTCGTTCTATTAGAGCACTCCTAGTTCTATTAGAGCACTCCTCGTTCTATTACAGCACTCCTAGTTCTATTAGAGCACTCCTCGTACTATTAGAACACTCCTAGTTCTATTAGCACTCCTAGTTCTATTAGAGCACTCCTCGTTCTATTAGAGCACTCCTCGTTTAAAGCACTCCTAGTTCTATTAGAGCACTCCTCGTTCTATTAGAGCACTCCTCGTTTAAAGCACTCCTAGTTCTATTAGAGCACTCCCTCGTTCTATTACAACACTCCTAGTTCTATTAGAGCACTCCTCATTCTAATTAGAACACTCCTAGTCTATTAGCACTCCTAGTTCTATTAGAGCACTCCTCGTTCTATTAGAGCACTCCTCGTTTAAAGCACTCCTAGTTCTATTAGAGCACTCCTCGTTCTATTAGAGCACTCCTCGTTTAAAGCACTCCTAGTTCTATTAGAGCACTCCTCGTTCTATTACAACACTCCTAGTTCTATTAGAGCACTCCTCATTCTATTAGAACACTCCTAGTTCTATTAGCACTCCTAGTTCTATTAGAGCACTCCTCGTTCTATTAGAGCACTCCTCGTTTAAAGCACTCCTAGTTCTATTAGAACACTATTAGAGCACTCCTCGTTCTATTAGAGCACTCCTCGTTTAAAGCACTCCTAGTTCTATTAGAGCACTCCTCGTTCTATTACAACACTCCTAGTTCTATTAGCACTCCTAGTTCTATTAGAGCACTCCTCGTTCTATTAGAGCACTCCTCGTTTAAAGCACTCCTAGTTCTATTAGAGCACTCCTCGTTTAAAGCACTCCTCGTTCTATTAGAGCACTCCTCGTTCTATTAGAGCACTCCTTGTTCTATTAGAGCACTCCTAGTAGCACTCCTCGTTCTATTAGAGCACTCCTAGTTCTATTAGAGCACTCCTTGTTCTATTAGAGCACTCCTAGTTCTATTAGAACACTCCTCGTTCTAGTTCTATTAGAGCACTCCTAGTTCTATTCCTCTCTTCCTCATGTGGCTCCTCATCTCAGAGTGCCAAACATGTTTGCTCTCTGTTATTCAAGCAGAAGAATGAATCAATAAATCTGCTTGGAAATTCAACAGGAATTCCAAAAGAAACAAATTCAATTGATGACACTTAGATACGTCATTTGGCGATTTACTGAAGTATTCTCTGGGAAAAATACTTATTTCATCAAAAGGTTGGCTGAGTTTAGCACCCGTCCCTGATATAGCAGGTATTTCCGCCCTTGGATCATCAGACATTTTGTCAATTTGTCATTTTCTGTATGGCACAGTGACTCATTTTGCTTGTGAATTTATGATTTCCAGGTTTTTTTTTTTTTATGTTTTCCCTATGTTGTTGTTTTTTTTATCTTAATGACTGCTGCTCAATCAGGAGAAACACTGAAGAATATTCAGTGCACATTCTCAAAAGTGCAACTAGCTGCAACATGGCCGTGGCACCTGAGGACATAACCATCCAACAACATCAACAAATCATGTCAAAGACAACTCCTGGTGATTAGGTAGCAAGATAAATGGGCTCTTAGACACATGCTCACATTACTGGTGTTTTGGATTTGTTTGCTGCTGTGAGCCGTGTGTGTGTGTGTGTGTGTGTGTGTGTGTGAGTGTGTGTGGTGTGAGCTGTGTGTGTGGGTGTGAGCCGTGTGTGTGTGTGTGTGAGTGTTGTGTGTGTGTGTGTGTGTGTGCGTGTGTTGCGTGTGTGAGTGTGTGAGTGTGTGTGTGTGTGTGTGTGTGTGTGTGTGTGTGTGTGTGTGTGCTGAGGCGAGGTGCCAGTGTGTCTCGGGGGTGAGCGCGGGTCCTGAACCCGAGTCACGGCCGGTCAGGGGTTAAACTGGGAGGTAAGGCAGGGCGCAGTGATAATGGCCATTTAAAAAAGATCAGTAAAACACGGATCAGATGAGAACAACACATTTCAAAGACAAGGCCCTCTTCCCACACGAATGCCCTCTGCCCAAGACCAGTGTTTTACGGTGTGGGGTTTAAACTGTGCAGAACTGCAGTATCCCACACGAATGCCCTCTGCCCAAGACCAGTGTTTTACGGTGTGGGGTTTAAACTGCGCAGAACTGCAGTATCCCACACGAATG
>NC_045176.1:5032140-5042140 GCF_900700415.2 Clupea harengus
TCCACCCCTGAGCCTCCCCATCCCCACACAAATCACCCCCCCCCCCCCCCCCACTCTGTTTTGGTGTCGCGGGCCGGGCTGCTCGATGACAGCCTACATGTCAACTTATACAGATTGCCCATAAATTATTACAGATTTTCCCCCATTGAAGTCGCTTATGGCCATACACTTAAAATCATATGGATTTAAAAAAAAAAATTGGTTCTAAATTGATTGCGTGTTATTCGTTTCGAGAAGGATAAATTAATGCATGAACAGACGATCACACACTACGGTAAATAAAGAACAGCAACTGGATGCTTGTTTCCCATGAAGACTTGCACAATATCCCACTCAGTGCCCCCCCCCCCCTCCCCCCTTCTCCCCGTTACCTGAGCTTCTGGAGGATTCTCTGGATTTCACAGATTTTTCAGAGGGTTCTACAGGTGGGTGTCCGAAGGGGTTGATATGTATGTGACAGGCTTTTTAAAAGAATTTGAAGTCATTACATTTTTTTTCATGAATTTTGATCAACATCCTGGCTAAAATATTTGAACATAAAGTTGATTTACTATTTTTTATTTTTTTTTATTATGCACAGTAAGCTGAGCGAAGAGCACCGCTGGCTAACTCGCATGGGACGCGAAGAGCAGTGACATCATAAGGGGAGTCAGTCATTCTTGTTTTACGGCATTCAGCCAAGAAAATGTACAGTTTCCTGAAAAGCTTCCAGAAGAGGCCGGCCCCCGGGGCTGCGGAAGGGCTTCCCGTGGAACACATCAGGAGCTATTTCAAGCCGGGAGAAGAGCAGCGCTGAGGCCCTCAGTGCTCTCCAGGTACAGCCTCTGACTCAGCAGACAAGATCAACGCCGTCGCAGAAATACACACCGCATCTGTAGCACACACAGCACATGTCAGTCTAGGGATGCCGATGCCGATGGCGGTGCCGATGCCGATGGCGGTGAAGGCAATGGCGACAACGACGACAACGACAATAATGATGGGGAAGCTACCAAGAGTGGTGCATACTGTAGAGAAACAGTAGTGAAACTAAACGATGTTGTCTGACCTATTAAACCCATTTCCAAAAAGCTCACCACCTTCCCCTGTGGTTTGCGATACGCCATTTAGTCTGAAAAAAAAAAAAACAACAACCTTGGAACGAAAAAAGAAAATGATAATTACCATGCATTCAGGTCTGGGTTATAACCCATTAAGGAGGATATAAAAGCCAAAGGGGTCGGCTGGAGGAAAACAACAGCGCCGTAAAGCCGGTGGCCCCGCAGCTAGCACAAATTACAGCCCACTTATATTCATCACTGCTGCGCTGCACCTACGGGGAGCTTTTCACCGAGCCCACGGCCAGACTTTACATTAGCGTTAGCCTTAGCGCTCCCATCAGCATGCATTTATACGCCGTGAGCGCTCACTAGAATGCACTATTATCCAACTTCACACATTTGTATTGGGAACAGATTATTAACCATTACACAAGGGCCCGGCGCAACAAGCGAAGCCGCTAAGTCGTAAAGGGTCTGTGTTTTGAGTGATCCAACCCTTAGACCGCAGCTTGTTATTTTCAAGCGTCAGACCATGCTAATAATAGCCCTGAGTCTCAATTGGGCAAATTAGCATTAATCACATTTTTTTTTTTTGCGCGCGTATGTGGGAGTGCATTAGTGACTTTCCAGACTACTTTATTCGAGGCGACCATTGCCTCAGAGGGTTCAACAGCAGGGTGGTTTGGAGTGGTGTGCAGGCTAGTTTGGAGTGGTGTGGTGAGCAGGCTGGTTTGGAGTGGTGTGGTGAGCAGGCTAGTTTGGAGTGGTGGTGTGGTGAGTGGTGTGGTGAGCAGGCTAGATTGGAGTGGTGTGGTGAGCAGGCTAGATTGGAGTGGTGTGGTGAGTTGTGTGTACTGGAGGCTAGATTGGAGTGGTGTGGTGAGCAGGCTGGTTTGGAGTGGTGTGGTTAGCAGGCTGATTTGGAGTGGTGTGGTGAGCAGGCTGATTTGGAGTGGTGTGGTGAGCAGGCTAGATTGGAGTGGTGTGGTGAGTTGTGTGGACTGGAGGGCTCACCAAATGAACTCAGACGTAGCATTTGTCTCAGCACAGAAACATGCCCAAATATTTACAGAAATATGTTCTACATCTCTGATGGGCAACACGGCTGGCAGTGCTGTTTATGGTGGGGGGCTAGCAGTTCCAGTAGTGAAGGGAAGAGGACACGAGATAGGTATAGTCCCGGAGTCTGTTCACAAATGTTGGCTTGATAACTGTGCATTTCAAAAGGCAGATTCTCAATAGTCATTTAACGGACCTAATGGCTGACGGCGTGTTTCTTGATTAAAGCCACGACGTGAGAGCAGCATGAGGAGGCTTCGTCTGACTGGAACACATTTAGACCACAAGTCACACACAATCAAATGAGCCGGAGAACGACTTCACAATCAGCTGACTCAAGTGTTCGTCAAAGGGCGGCTTTCAAGGGGGGGGGGGGAAAGAAGAGCAAGAAAAATAAATAAATAAACAGCGGAGACAGGCGAGCCCTTGTGAAAGAGAGCACTGTCTGAGACGCGCGGGGGCCATCCCACTGTCCCCCCCCCGTCCGCCCAGTCCCACTTCCGGGCTGCTGCCCCCTGTCCTAGCAGGGAGGCATTCCGGGCGAGAGGTCCTGATGAAAGGCTGCCCTGTTGTGTGCCCGCTCCGAGGCGACAGCCACAGGCAATTTACAAGGTGCCCTGCTGGGCTGAACTGTGACCCAGTCTCCGAGCGCTGCTCCCAGGTGACAGATAAAACACTGGCCCCCTCACACCTCCTCCTCCACCACCACCACCACAAGAGCCCACAATGCCTTGCTTTCTTTCTAATTGTATCGCTGCTGCCACACTGTTGTCTTTTGTTAAACCCAGTCTGCTCGGATCAATGGGAGCTAATCGCAATTTAATACTGACACCTCGAGTGGGACTTTTAGGGGGAACCTTTGTGGTGACTTTTTAAGTGATGTTCATTGGATAGTGAAGAGGTGTCCTCAAGGAGGAAATTGTTTCACTTCGAAATGGATGTGTAGCAAGCTAATTGTTTGGTGTGAAAGAGTACGTGTGAAAGAGATTTTGGCCGTAAGTGAGAGTTAAACAGCTAGCACAGTCCCGCCACATGAGACACTGGGGGCGAAATAAACAAACAGGATGTGACCTGCACTGGGGCTGGGCTGTGTGCTGCTGATACTTGATAACTAGGGGGAGGCAGACATGCCAACCATCCCCCGCGGATCAAATAACCCAAGGGGTTGTCAGCACGCTCTGGGTGCAGTTAGGACCAGCTGTAAAACACACCTCTCCAGAGGTCAAGGGTCACGAGGGATGCCTGGGAGAGATGCCACTGGGGGCACATCTCTCATTCATTTACAATGAAGTCAGACACACACACTCACTGCCTGGGAAGCAGTCAGCATGCAATCTGGGCACTGCATCTAGATACAAACAGTGAGAGAGAGAGAGAGAGAGAGAGAGAGAGAGAGAGAGAAGTCAAGCAGATAAGACCCTGAATCTTTTCAGCCCTGAATTATGGCCGCTATTCCGTCCCATGATGAAATATTCATAATATCTTCCTTCTAAAACATATTCCTATGATGTATTGCAACAACAGAGATAATAAGTGTTTTCAAAGTTGAGCCTGAACAGAGCCACTGGTAGCCCCTTCCAGCTGTAAAGGGGAGAACAGTCCATAACCACTGACTAAACCATAACTAGTGCAAATGATGTGGAGAAAAACATTATTTACAGAAGAGGTCATTTCAAGATGAAAACACGATGATACCCTACGTTTTACTGAAATGTCTCTGTCATAAATAACAACTAATTGTCACTGAGGGCTCTTGAGGTGAAGTGTGCTCACACACACGCAGACGTGACCAGTTTAGCCATTTCAACAATGGCAAGAGGCCGACACACACAGATAGGATACACGTTGGAATAAACAGAGCAAAATTGCACAATTGCTGTGGTTTAGACTGTGTTGATACTTGAGATAACCAGTGAATGGCCAAGTTTCCCCAATGGAGACTTAAACAATAGTGTCACACTCAAACACAAGCCAATGGGGACTTTTGGGTCACCACTGTAAAATAGTTTTCACATGGACTTTTTTTCCCACAGCATACTACTCAGAATCATGCATGATCAGTATCATCACCAGGACTACAACACATGTTTGGCAGGATAAGGCTCCTTCTTGCCAACCCCCCCATCTAACCAACACCACTAACGTCTAGCACCAGCAGTGTCTCTCACTGAGGTTTAGCTTCTTAAAGCGGAGTGCCTCACAGGTTAATGAAGATCAAAAAGACAAAAGGCACAGAAAAAAAAAAAAGCCCCCGTGCCCAAGCAAGCATAAGTGTGACTGGCACGATGGCATCACTGTGTACAGAAGAAGCTGAATGATTCCTTTTATAGACGTGGAGTCTAGCAGTCATTGTGAGTCTGGCATGTTTCTGAAGGCTGGATCCAAATAGCAGGCCGTTTAAATATCTTTGTGCAAGGTCAGCAAGAATGTGGATAAGAGAGGGGGGGGGAGGGGTGGGAGCGGCGCTCGCTGTGTTTGGTTTTACACTTTGGAAACAGGTCACAAACAGGCCAATTTGTGAGTGCCGGTTGCTAAATATAGGGCAATTTGGATGCCACGATTAATTTAATGTTCCTAAGAGCGAACAGGCTCATGGTTAACTGTACTTTTGGGGAAACAGTTTCTCCTACCTTCACAGAGGCGTTATGATTTAACCAACATGACTTGAGCGGTAACACTGGGGGGAAAAAACATTCAACTAGAAGGCAGTGAAGGATTGGAGTGGAGGAGATATACAGTCTATGAAGGATGTTGTCATATTGCTTAATGGTTTAGCCATTTTGTTTAACCATGTGGAGTCTTTGGCTTTCCAACAAGGAGGATGCAGTTGCGACATAAGCCATGAACGACAATTTGTCATGTTCAACAACAAGAAAATAGTTTTAAATCTGCCAAGATTCTTTAGAGTTGACGGTTTCAATCGGTCCAAAGACAAACACGTGCAGTTTAGAGAGTGTCATGTGTGCTTGAAAATTCTAACTTGTAAATGCATGAAGGATACACCGCATGACCCTAAAAGATAGAAAGAGAGGAGAAAATAAATGAATAAATAACAGGCTGATACGAGCTCTGAGTTTGGGTGATGGGTGACAGAGCAAACAGTGTTTCTGATTTGTTTATGGGATTCCATGGCCTTTATTTTTAGTATCAGATTTAAAGCGAATATAAACTGTCTCCAGTTTCTCATTAGCATGTAATACATATGTAATAAACCCTGTACCTTGCAATCGCCTAATCTATTAGTAATAGTGACAGATGAGATAGCAGAATAACATCAACGCTGGCATAAACTATGAATATTTAATCTATTATATTAGCATGCGAGTGTTCGTTTCTAGCTTAGTTCAACACTTTCATTTTCACACTTTTATGTCAATATTGTAATGCATCTGCATAATGCACTAATTGGACAACAATAAAAGTTGACAGTAAACCTTGCTGCTGAAAAACAAATGATCAGTATTACAAGTACAAAACAGCCTTTACTGTTCATCTGAATACAATGAGAATCCTAGAACAGTGAGAGTGCTCTGTAGTGTATTATAACTGGTGTTTGTGCTCTATATGACACACTTAGAAGAGTGACAGTGCTCTGTAGTGTATTATAGCTGGTGTTTGTGCTCTATATATGACGCACTTAGAACAGTGAGAGTGCTCTGTCGTGTATTATAGCTGGTGTTTGTGCTCTATATGACACACTTAGAAGAGTGACAGTGCTCTGTAGTGTATTATAGCTGGTGTTTGTGCTCTATATATGACGCACTTAGAACAGTGAGAGTGCTCTATCGTGTATTATAGCTGGTGTTTGTGCTCTATATGACACACTTAGAAGAGTGACAGTGCTCTGTAGTGTATTATAGCTGGTGTTTGTGCTCTATATGACACACTTAGAAGAGTGACAGTGCTCTGTAGTGTATTATAGCTGGTGTTTGTGCTCTATATGACGCACTTAGAACAGTGAGAGTGCTCTGTAGTGTATTATAGCTGGTGTTTGTGCTCTATATGACGCACTTAGAACAGTGAGAGTGCTCTGTAGTGTATTATAGCTGGTGTTTGTGCTCTATATATGACGCACTTAGAAGAGGGCTGTACATGAAGGGCTGTAGCACGTGTGACTGAGAGAACTGTGTTATGGAACAGCTTCTGGACTTTGGCACAGAACGATGGAACATGGGCCTAGAAGTGTGGTGCTGGTAGGTGATAACGACATTCAGGAAAGTCACAAGAATGTTACGAGATACAGGCGAATAATGAAGAAAACATCTTAATGGTGGCAGGCAGAGGGGGGAAGAAATGAAGTTATTAGTTGTTGTATATTTATTTACAATTACAATCACAGTGAAAAGCTGTTTAGTCAGATGAGATAGTTATCTACCAGCACCAGTCCCTCTATGTACAGTGCGTGTTCATGACAAGACTAGCACATACACATCTAAACGATGCGTTACTAATGTTGTTACACGCAGGTCTCTCTACGACTTTGACAGGTTCCATTCCTCCTTCAGACCTTCAGATATGCATCATTTAAATTTCCCTCGTTATAATAAAAAAACGAAAATTTACACTGATAAAAATCTCATTCAAGAGAGAACGACTCTGTAAACATTTGCTATCAGGGATGATTGCCCACTTGTCCAGACGAGCAACTTTTTTTTTTTTTTGCCAAGATGAGAAACCATTGTAAGGACATTAATGCAAACCAGATGTTAAACTTGTGTCCTCAAAATGAATGGCTCTATTGGGAAGCCAAGTCAGGTCCCAGGGGACATTCCTTCCAAAGGCTCTGCTGATTGGTCCATATTGAAACAACATGTCCAAGATAAACGGAGATTTGAGGAAAAAAAGAGGGGGTCTTGGACAGCCGCCGCTGAAAATAAATCGTCAGGGCTGAAGGAGGGGCTTAGCTCATCCTCTAAGGAAAACAGAGGCTTTCGCAAGTGACTGACACGCATGATGGCTGTGGCGCCAGGCTACCTCTGGCTGCAGCCCGCTCCGAGGGGCCTTGGACACGGGGGGGGGGGGGGGGGGGGGGGGGGGGGGGGGGGCACCGGGGGACCGGGCTGTTTATACGCTGACGTCACGAGGCCACACGTCCCCCTGTTTTCAAATCGAATAGTTCACATTTGGGTTCTCTTTTGATTCTGTCTTGCTAAACATGACCTCTTAGTTTCTGAAAATGGCACTTCCGGAACAGTTTATTAGGGTTTTTTTTTTTACACGGCAGATCCTTCAATGATCTGGCACCACACAGCATAGTTTCCCGTATGAAATAGTGCGTTTGACACCGCCTTTGATGTATCAGGTCATTAATCATTTAATTATGGCAAGGAAGCAGAGGAACATATACGGTTTAGAAACTCAAGTATTGTTTTTTTTAATATACTGTCTAGACGTCTGCCTGTGTGTAGACCACTGAGGTTACTGGCTTATCTTGTAGCTCAACTCTAACCAGGTTTAGTATGATATCTAAATAGTATTATCATGCTTGCCTCCAAGCATACAATAGCATAACATATGTTCATAATACAAATTCTCTCCAAATCCTAAGTAATAATTAGACAGGGAAAGAAAGTGAGGGGGAAGAATAAAATTACAATAATTAAAAATTAAAAATAAAGCTGTGCAAATGCACAACATGCCATATATATATATATATATATATATATATATGTGTGTGTGTGTGTGTGTGTGTGTGTGTGTGTGTGTGTGTGTGTGTGTGTGTGTGTGTGTGTGTGGTGTCTGTGGTGTCTGTGGTGTGTGTGTGTGTGTGTGTGTGTGTGTGGTGTGTGTGTGTGTGTGTGTGTGTGCGTGGTGTCTGTGGTGTGTGTGTGTGTGTGTGTGTGTGTGTGTGTGTGTGGTCATTTAGACAACAACTTCATCCAAACCAGCTAACGCCATGGCACGGGGCTTATTGGGCCTCCACTGCATGTGCTCCTGAGGGGGCGGCCCTGTTTAAACCCCAACTGAATGTTTCGCTCCGCAGAGATTTGTGAGGAAAACAGGAGCCCACGTCTCTCCCTGCGACGGCGAAAGGTGAGCCGGTGGGCAGGCATCATCACATGTGTGAAAGGATTTAAGAGCCCGCGCCTCAGCAGGCTCCCAGACAGCCCAGGCCTTCTCTCCCCGCACAGCCTTGTTTGTGGAGCCGGCCGGCCTGAGCCATCCATTAGAAGCCGAGGTGAGGGGCCATTTTCAACACAGGAAGCCGACGGGGGCCACAGCTTGCCCTTCAACTCTCACCAGTGGGCTTTCCTCCTGCCCCCTCCGCGGGGCGGGACGCTCAGGTACGCCGACAAAGACCATTGTGACGAGAGATGGGGAGGGCATACATTAGGGTGAGGGGTAACAAGTATCTCTAACCTTAAGGAGAGAGGGGATCCTGGTTCAAAAATGACGCTTTCATTTGCTCCCGAATGCTGGGACCTAATGCAGTGAATGACAGTGAATGTTTGGCCAGCTTATTTGTAGGACATTATGTGCCTTCTGTAAAAAAAAAATAAGGTGATGGTCATTTTGAGTTGGTAGCTTGTGGACACCCAGAACTGAAGAGGGTCCTGTCCCCTTTTGAAGCTGCGCTGCTCTGAAGAGAGGGAGAGACTCCTCATAACACAATGGATGGGAAGCAGGAGAGCAGCTATGCCTTTTCCTCTGTCAGTGGGCTGCTCAGCCTTTTTTGTAAGCACTTCCATCCTGTGAAAGTCCCTCATTTGTGTGTGTGTGTGTGTGTGTGCGCACACCCGCACACACTAACACACACACACACACACACACACACACACACACACACCCGCACACACACTAACACACACACACACACACACACACACACACACACACACACACACACACACAGACCTCCACCTGCTAGGGCCTGGGCTCTTGGGGCGGCCCCAGTCCCTGCGAGCGAGGCCCAGCCTCTCCCCCTCCTCCGCCTGGCGCCAGTGCTCAATGGGCCTTGCACTTTGATTATTTGTGTTAACAGTTAATTTAGCGCCGCAGACACATGTGCCAAAGCTGCCTTCACTTCCTCATGCATTACCAACAAATGTGACTTTTATGAGTTCCTTTTTTCCTTCTCTCTCTCTCTCTCTCTCTCTCTCTGTCTTTCTCTCTCTCTCACTCTCTCTCTCCCTCCCCATGCCCCCTCCTCTGCGTCTCTTGTTCTAACCTTCTGACGGTCGGCAACTCTCTCTCTCTCCCTCCCTCTCTCTCTCTCCCTCCTTCCCTCTCTCCCTCCCTCCTCTCTCTCTCTCTCTCTCTCTCTCTAAGTTCAGTCTTAATCTCTTCCACATCTTGCATGAGAAAGTTATTTCGGGCGCCACTGTTCCCAGTGTTTGCATTATCAGGAATACATTTCATGTAAGTTTACGGGCCTCTTGCAACCACAGAGGCCCTGTGCAGCCCAAGATCTCTCTCTCACGGTACAGGAAAACATATCAGCAGGAATAAACATTCTTTTTAAGTCTTAACACACACAATGCTTCCAAGCACATTCAAAAGGGACTGCTGAGTTTGTAAAAAAAACTTTTATTGACTTTTATTTTCCCCGGTAAATTACTGAGATCATGACATATAAACTGAACAATTGCCATTTCAAATTGAATTTAGTGTGACCATTAAGTACCTGTTATAGCATACTATTATTCATATTCATACTTTCATATTTCTGTGGTAAAAAAAGATTCCTTGAAAACTTTGATAAAAAATGTCATAAGCTCTGCAAAAAATCATGACCTTGCACTAACATGACTGACCCATCTTTAACATTGAGACAATTGTATTGTTTTGGCGCTATATGAATAAAATGTAATGTAATTGAATTGCATTAACACAGGGTGCAGTGTGTGTGTGTGTGTGTGTGTGTGTGTGTGTGTGTATGTGTGTGTGTGTCTTGGGGAGAG